>NC_089252.1:171651102-171663918 GCF_963930625.1 Muntiacus reevesi | reverse complement strand
GGAAGCACCACGTTAGAAACATTCTATGAGTCAAAATTCTATGACTATTTTATGGTTTAAACTAGACATTTCCTATGATGTTTCCTGAACTCTAATAGCCAAAAGAAGGTGTTTGATGAACTTTGGCATAAATTGTTTCTTTAGATTTATGTTTTATTAGAAAATGTGATTACAATGTATTTATGATTGAATGTATGGTCTGTCTCTAAAATGAAAATCATTGTGGACCAGGTCATTGAAATAGTTAAAATTTGTTTATTACTCATTATCAGCCAGGCACTTTTTATAAGTACTCTAAATATTAACTTATTTATTTTTCAACGTTAATATATGTGAAGGATAATAATATTATTTCCATTTTGTAAATGGCATAACTTAGTCACAGTGAAAGCAAGCCAATCTTGAAGAATATGCTTAAGAATTTAACCTGAATTTTTTGTAGTTAGTAACATTAATAATAATATTTTGGAATGTGTCTCAACCTCACCTAAATGGACTGAAAACTAAGAAAAATTGTAATGATTTTTTACATCCCTATATATTTATACCCAACACATATTGTTATTCTACACCATGTATTTGTCATCAAAATATTGCTTGTCTTCTGTACCACAGTAGAAACTTAGTATAATTTTAAACAGAAAATTATGCGATAGATTCAGGGGCATAGGTGAGTAAGAAAGAAGTTGTTTAAAGGCAACATAGACTTTTAAAATTGCAATCCTAGAGCTCAGCATCTTCAGTATTGGGTGTGGAATGCCATTTAGTGAGACAAACTATTTGTGATCAACTGTGTCAATAACAAAATTTTAAGGAAACACATGAAGGTAAAAATCAAAGTTTGGTACTCAGTTTTAGGATTGTCTGTGAGCAAGAAAGAACTCACTCTCACAAAACATTAGCAGCTAAATCCAACATAAGGGAAAATCAAATCCAAGATATAGATAAAATATAAAGTGGAAACAAAACATAAAATGTAAAGAGAAAGAAGCACCAAGAACATTTCATAGTATGATATAGATAAAGCAATTCTGATTTTTTTAATCTCCCCTGAAATGATCAATAATACACAACTGTGGAACCTAGGGTACCAGTGTACTGAAAATATTTATGAACAAGATTTTTTAATGCCTGTGAGTTTGTTTGCATAGTTTTGCCTCCATTAATAACCACTCTATGCATATCAAATATTTCTGAATCATAAATGCAGATTGAGTAGAAGTCAGGATTCAGCGATGAGAAACCACACAGTAACAACTTTTATCATGCTGGGATTGACTGATGATCCACAGCTGAAGACTGTGATTTTCATCTTTTTATTTCTCACCTACATGTTGAGTTTAACTGGGAACCTGACAATCATCTCCCTCACCTTCATAGACTCTCATCTGAAAACTGCCATGTACTTTTTCCTGCAAAATTTCTCCTTCTTAGAAATCTCATTTACATCTGCTTGTATTCCCAGATATTTGTATAACATATCAACAGGTGACAAGACAATAGCGTATAATAACTGCATCAGTCAAATATTTTTTGCTGATCTTTTTGGTGTAACTGAGTTTTTTCTCCTGGCTACCATGTCCTATGATAGATACGTGGCCATCTGCAACCCCCTGCATTACGTGACCATCATGAACAACATGGTCTGTGGAAGACTCATCCTTTGTTGCTGGATGGCTGGCTTGTTGATCATAATCCCTCCACTTAGCCTGGGCCTGAATCTGGAATTCTGTGACTCCAATGTTATTGACCATTTTTTCTGTGATGCAGTCCCCATTCTGAAAATCTCATGCTCAGAAACATGGCTTATAGAGCAAATGATCATAGTCTGTGCAGTGTTGACCTTTATCATGACCCTCCTGTGTGTTGTTCTATCATATATATACATCATCAAGACCATTTTACAATTCCCTTCTGCCCAGCAAAGGAAAAAGGCATTTTCCACATGTTCTTCCCATTCGATTGTGGTCTCCATCTCCTATGGAAGCTGTATTTTCATCTATGTTAAGCCTTCAGCAAAGGAATCAGCAGGTATTAATAAGGGTGTGGCAATACTCACTACTTCAGTTGCTCCTATGCTGAACCCCTTCATTTACACCCTGAGAAACAAGCAAGTTAAACAAGCCTTTGGTGATGCAATCAAAAGAACTGCATTATTCTCAAAGATCTAATGGAATTTGCTAATGTAAAGGAATCAATTTTTCATAAAAAGATCATTCGTTCCTAAGTATGTATCTTTAAGCTTTCGAGTCATTTCTTTCCTGGTATGGAAACTGTTTCAGGCAGCTCTCTTAAAAAGACAGTAAGAAAAATGACATTACACCCTAACAAGACTTTACCAAAGGGCTAACAATGAAATTAAAGAAGAAAAACCTACAAGTTAATTGTACATTTTGAACAGGGTAATTGTGTGATTGCTTTTTCCTTTCTTAGATTTCAAGAGTGTTTTTTGATGTCAGGCACCATTTCAAGTATTAGAAACAGAACAGAAAACCTAAAATGTATTGCCTTTACATTTTTATAGTTAAGAAGGGATACATGACCAGGGCATTTTTTTTTTTCAGTGGGTTTTGTCATACATTGATATGAATCAGCCATAGAGCTACACGTATTCCCCATCCCAGTCCCCCATCCCACCTCCCTCTCCACCCGATTCCTCTGGGTCTTCCCAGCCCACCAGGCCTGAGCACTCAACTCATGCATCCCACCTGGGCTGGTGGTCTGTTTCACCACAGATAATATACATGCTGTTCTTTCGAAACATCCCACCCTCACCTTCTCCCACAGAGTTCAAAAGTCTGTTCTGTACTTCTGCGTCTCTTCTTCTGCCCTGCATATAGGGCCATCGTTACCATCTTTCTAAATTCCGTATATATGTGTTAGTATACTGTAATGTTCTTTATCTTTCTGGCTTCCTTCACTCTGTATAATGGGCTCCAGTTTCATCCATCTCATTAGAACTGATTCAAATGAATTCTTTTTAACGGCTGAGTAATATTCCATGGTGTATATGTACCACAGCTTCCTTATCCATTCATCTGCTGATGGGCATCTAGGTTGCTTCCATGTCCTGGCTATTATAAACAGTGCTGTGATGAACATTGTGGTGCACGTGTCTCTTTCAGATCTGGATTTCTCAGTGTGTATGCCCAGAAGTGGTATTGCTGGGTCATATGGCAGTTCTATTTCCAGTTTTTTAAGAAATCTCCACACTGTTTTCCATAGTGGCTGTACTAGTTTGCATTCCCACCAACAGTGTAAGAGGGTTCCCTTTTCTCCACACCCTCTCCAGCATTTATTGCTTGTAGACTTTTGGATAGCACCCATCCTGACTGGCGTGTAATGGTACCTCATTGTGGTTTTGATTTGCATTTCTCTGATAATGAGTGATGTTGAGCATCTTTTCATGTGTTTGTTAGCCATCTATATGTCTTCTTTGGAGAAGTGTCTGTTTAGTTCTTTGGCCCGTTTTTTGATTGGGTCATTTATTTTTCTGGAATTGAGCTGCAGGAGTTGCTTATATATTTTTGAGATTAATCCTTTGTCTGTTTCCTCATTTGCTATTGTTTTCTCCCAATCTGAGGGCTGTCTTTTCACCTTACTTATAGTTTCCTTTGTTGTGCAAAAGCTTTTAATTTTCATTAGGTCCCATTTGTTTATTTTTGCTTTTATTTCCAATATTCTGGGAGGTGGGTCATAGAAGATCTTGCTGTGATTTATGTCGGAGAGTGTTTTGCCTATGTTCTCTTCTAGGAGTTTTATAGTTTCTGGTCTTACATTTAGATCTTTAATCCATTTTGAGTTTATTTTTGTGTATGGTGTTAGAAAGTGTTCTAGTTTCATTCTTTTACAAGTGGTTGAACAGTTTTCCCAGCACCACTTGTTAAAGAGATTGTCTTTTTTCCATTGTATATCCTTGCCTCCTTTGTCAAAGATAAGGTGTCCATAGGTTCGTGGATTTATCTCTGGGCTTTCTATTCTGTTCCATTGATCTATATTTCTGTCTTTGTGCCAGTACCATACTGTCTTGATGACTGTGGCTTTGTAGTAGAGTCTGAAGTCAGGCAGGTTGATTCCTCCAGTTCCATTCTTCTTTCTCAAGATTACTTTGGTATTCGAGGTTTTTTGTATTTCCATACAAATTGTGAAATTATTTGTTCTACTTCTGTGAAAAATACCGTTGGTAGCTTGATAGGGATTGCACTGAATCTATAGATTGCTTTGGGTAGAATAGCCATTTTGACAATATTGATTCTTCCAATCCATGAACACAGTATATTTCTCCATCTGTTTGTGTCCTCTTTGATTTCTTTCATCAATGTTTTATAGTTTTCTATATATAGGTCTTTTGTTTCTTTAGGTAGATATACTCCTAAGTATTTTATTCTTTTTGTTGCAATGGTGAATGGTATTATTTCCTTAATTTCTCTTTCTGTTTTCTCATTGTTAGTGTATAGGAATGCAAGGGATTTCTGTGTGTTAATTTTATATCCTGCAACTTTACTATATTCATTGATTAGCTCTAGTAATTTTCTGGTAGAGTCTTTAGGGTTTTCTATATAGAGGATCATGTCATCTGCAAACAGCGAGAGTTTCACTTCTTCGCTTCCTATCTGGATTCCTTTTACGTCTTTTTCTGCTCTGATTGCTGTGGCCAAAACTTCCAACACTATGTTGAATAGTAGTGGTAAAAGTGGGCATCCTTGTCTTGTTCCTGATTTCAGAGGAAATGCTTTCAATTGTTCACCACTGAGGGTAATGCTTGCTGTGGGTTTGTCATATATAGCTTTTATTATGTTGAGGTATGTTCCTTCTATTCCTGCTTTCTGGAGAGTTTTAATCATAAATGAGTGTTGAATTTTGTCAAAGGCTTTCTCTGCATCTATTGAGATAATCATATGGTTTTTATCTTTCAATTTGTTAATGTGGTGTATTACGTTGATTGATTTGTGGATATTAAAGAATCCTTGCATTCCTGGGATAAAGCCCACTTGGTCATGGTGTATGATTTTTTTAATATGTTGTTGGATTCTGTTTGCTAGAATTTTGTTAAGGATTTTTGCATCTATGTTCATCAGTGATATTGGCCTGTACTTTACTTTTTTTGTGGCATCTTTGTCTGGTTTTGGAATTAGGGTGATGGTGGCCTCATAGAATGAGTTTGGAAGTTTACCTTCTTCTGCAATTTTCTGGAAGAGTTTGAGTAAGATAGGTGTTAGCTCTTCTCTAAATTTTTGGTAGAATTCAGCTGTGAAGCCATCTGGTCCTGGGCTTTTGTTTGCTGGAAGATTTTTTATTACAGTTTCGATTTCCTTGCTTGTGATGGTTCTGTTAAGATCTTCTATTTCTTCCTGGTTCAGTTTTGGAAAGTTATACTTTTCTAAGAATTTGTCCATTTCATCCAAGTTGTCCATTTTATTGGCATAGAGCTGCTGGTAGTAGTCTCTTATGATCCTTTGGATTTCAGTGTTGTCTGTTGTGATCTCACCCTTTTCATTTCTTATTTTGTTAATTTGGTTCTTCTCTCTTTGTTTCTTAATGAGTCTTGCTAATGGTTTGTCAATTTTGTTTATTTTTTCAAAAAACCAGCTTTTAGCTTTGCTGATTTTTGCTATGGTCTCTTTAGTTTCTTTTGCATTTATTTCTGCCCTAATTTTTAAGATTTCTTTTCTTCTACTAACCCTGGGCTTCTTCATTTCTTCCTTCTCTAATTGCTTTAGGTGTAAAGTTAGGTTATTTATTTGGCTTTTTCCTTGTTTCTTGATGTAAGCCTGTAATGCTATGAACCTTCCCCTTAGCACTGCTTTTACAGTGTCCCATAGGTTTTGGGTTGTTGTGTTTTCATTTTCATTCGTTTCTATACATATTTTGATTTCTTTTTTGATTTCTTCTATGATTTGTTGGTTATTCAGAAGCGTGTTATTTAGCCTCCATATGTTGGAATTTTTAACAATTTTTTCCCTGTAATTGAGATCTAATCTTACTGCACTGTGATGACCAGGGCATTTAAAAAAACTTAACCATCACAAGGAGCAACAATAAAAATATGAATTTTAAGTTAGAAAAAAAAGAAACTATTACAAATGATTGTGTCTTAAGGTAGAAACTGAATTATAAAAATAGTCTCTTACAATAATGAATATTCTAAAAATTCCAGACTTACAAATCAATTTAAACAGAAAACGTGTGAAATTAAAGTGCTAAAAAATTTTTCATGTGAATTTTTGAGGAAAACGATTATTTATGTATTAGATTGGCCAAAAGTTCATTCAGGTTTTTCCATAACAGCTTACAGAAAACTCTGAATGAAATTTTGGGCCAATCCAATACATCAGCATTTGTTTCTACACATCAAACTTTAACAGTATGCATTGGCTGGTAAGAAAATGATTAGAAGAGGGACTTCCCTGTACTTTCATCTTTATTAAACCCTCGGTAAAGGAATCAGCAGCTATTAAAAAGTTATGATGGTGCTCACTGCCTCTTATGCTGAATCCCTTCGTTTTGCTTTCTTTAAAAGACTGCCAGTTACTTCTCCAGCAAAAAAAAAAAAAAAAAAAAAAAGTGTTTATTCAAGATCAAAAAGAACTGTGACTTGCAGTCTGCAACTATGGTGAGCCATATAGAAGTCCTCACACAAGAATGGGGACTCTTTTAAAGCGGGGAAAGGAAGTTGGGAGGGCTGTAGTAAACACAGAGCATATGACTTTGCATTGGCTGAGTTGTGACAGTCTCTCACAGGCTGAACTCTCACCAGGGGAAAGAGGAAGTCTTTCTTCTTCCTGTTGGGCTCTGCTGCTGTCCTGGGACATAAGAGACCCCATTCAGGCCTCTTGACCCTGTATTATTTGAAATTGCATTTATTAACTTTCACAATTTACACCTTGAGAAACAAGCAGGTCAAATAAGACATCACTCACATTTCAAGGAACTTGATTGTGACATATCTCAAAAATAATTTTATATTGATATCAGGCTGAAATAATATTTTGATGCACTGGATTTAAGATTCCCAAGTGGTTCAGTGGTAATGAATCCACCTGCTGATGAGTAGATGCAGGAGACACACATTCGATCCCTGGGTTAGGAAGATCTCCTGGAGGAGGAAATGGCAACCCACTCCAGTATTCTTGCTTGGAAAATCCCATGGACACAGGAGTCTGATGGGCTACAGTCTGTGGGGTCACAAAGAGTCAGACACAACTGAGTACATCTGGATTTATTAATCATTTAATTTTTATTTTATAATATGGCTACTAGAAAATTCTAAATTGCACACAGGCCTCATGCAATATTTATGTTAAAAGCTTCAGATCAACCAAACATGTTAGTAGCAGATCCAGAATACAAATTCTGTGTTTGACCAAAAATTTTGTTTTTAACTTAAGGAAGCCTCACCAGAGAAACACTTTCAATAAGATATTTTAAAGTAACCTCCTCAAGCAAACCCCACACGTAATAAAATAAGGATAAGTAATGCATAATAAAAAGGCTCACAGCAAGCTTAAACTACAAAATATATCCTTTTTTTAACGTTTTTAAAATCAACTATTTATGTTAATGAAGTCAGTTTATAGAATTGGCGCATTATAGACTTGATTTCTTTTTTCTGATCATTTTTTTTTGTTTTATTACTTGGAGGCTAATTACTTTACAATATTGTAGTGGTTTTTTGCCATACATTGACATGAATCAGCCAAGGCCTTAAATGTATTCCCCATCTTGATCCCCCTCCCACCTCCTTCTCCACCCAATCCCTCTGGGGCTTCCCAGTGCACCACCCCTGAGCACATGTCTCATGCATCCAACCTGGGCTGGAGATCTGTTTCACCCTAGATAATATACATGTTTCGATGCTGTTCTCTCAAAACATCCCACTCTCGCCTTCTCCCACAGAGTCCAAAAGTCTGTTCTGAACATCTGTGCCTCCTTTTCTGTTTTGCATATAGGGTTACCGTTACCAATTTCTAAATTCCATATATATGCATTAGTATACTGTATTGGTCTTTATCTTTCTGGCTAACTTCATTCTATATAATGGGCTCCAGTTTCATCCGTCTCTTTAGAACTGATTCAAATGAATTCTTTTTAACGGCTGAATAATATTCCATGGTGTATATGTACCACAGCTTCCTTATCCATTCATCTGCTCATGGGCATCTAGGTTGCTTCCATGTCCTGGCTATTACAAACAGTGCTGTGATGAACATTGTGGTGCATGTGTCTCTTTCAGATCTGGCTTCCTCGGTGTGTATGCCCAGAAGTGGGATTGCTGGGTCATATGGCAGTTCTATTTCCAGGTTTTTAAGAAATCTCCACGCTGTTCTCCATAGCGGCTGTACTAGTTTGCATTCCCACCAACAGTGTAAGAGGGTTCCCTTTTCTTCACACCCTCTACAGCATTTATTGCTTGTAGACTTTTGGATAGCAGCCATCCTGACTGGCGTGTAATGGTACCTCATTGAGGTTTTGATTTGCATTTCTCTGATAATGAGTGGTGTTGAGCATCTTTTCATGTGTTTGTTAGCCATCTGTATGTTTTCTTTGGAGAAATGTCTGTTTAGTTCTTTGGCCCATTTTTTGATTGGGTCATTTATTTTTCTGGAATTGAGCTGCAGGAGTTGCTTGTATATTTTTGAGATTAATCCTTTGTCTGTAGCTTCGTTTGCTATTATTTTCTCCCAATCTGAGGGCTGTCGTTTCACCTTGCTTATAATTTCCTTTGTTGTGCAAAAGCTTTTAAGTTTAATTAGGTCCCATTTGTTTATTTTTGCTTTTATTTCCAATATTCTGGGAGGTGGGTCATAGAGGATCCTGCTGTGATTTATGTCAGAGAGTGTTTTGCCTATGTTCTCCTCAATGAGATTTATAGTTTCCGGTCTTACACTTAGATCTTTAATCCATTTTGAGTTTGTCTTTTTATATGGTGTTAGAAAGTGTTCTAGTTTCATTCTTTTACAAGTGGTTGACCAGCTTTCCCAGCACCACTTGTTAAAGAGGTTGTCTTTTTTCCATTGTATATCCTTGCCTCCTTTGTCAAAGATAAGGTGTCCATAGGTTCGTGGATTTATCTCTGGGCTTTCTATTCTGTTCCATTGATCTATATTTCTGTCTTTGTGTCAGTACCATACTGTCTTGATGACTGTGGCTTTGTAGTATAGTCTGAAGTCAGGCAGGTTGATTCCTCCAGTTCCATTCTTCTTTCTCAAGATTACTTTGGCTCTTCGAGGTTTTTTGTATTTCCATACAAATTGTGAAATTATTTGTTCTAGTTCTGTGAAAAATACCGTTGGTAGCTTGATAGGGATTGCACTGAATCTATAGATTGCTTTGGGTAGTATAGCCATTTTGACAGTATTGATTCTTCCAATCCATGAACACAGTATATTTCTCCATCTGTTTGTGTCCTCTTTGATTTCTTTCATTAGTGTTTTACAGTTTTCTATGTATAGGTCTTTTGTTTCTTTAGGTAGATATACTCCTAAGTATTTTATTCTTTTTGTTGAATGGTATTGTTTCCTTAATTTCTCTTTCTGTTTTCTCATTGTTAGTGTATAGGAATGCAAGGGATTTCTGTGTGTTAATTTTATATCCTGCAACTTTACTATATTCGTTGATTAGCTCTAGTAATTTTCTGGTAGAGTCTTTAGGGTTTTCTATGTAGAGGATCATGTCATCTGCAAACAGCGAGAGTTTCACTTCTTCGCTTCCTATCTGGATTCCTTTTACTTCTTTTTCTGCTCTGATTGCTGTGGCCAAAACTTCCAAAACTATGTTGAATAGTAGTGGTGAGAGTGGGCACACTTGTCTTGTTCCTGATTTCAGGGGAATTGCTTTCAATTGTTCACCATTGAGGGTAATGCTTGCTGTGGGTTTGTCATATATAGCTTTTATTATGTTGAGGTATGTTCCTTCTATTCCTGCTTTCTGGAGAGTTTTAATCATAAATGAGTGTTGAATTTTGTCAAAGGCTTTTTCTGCATCTATTGAGATAATCATATGATTTTCATCTTTCAATTTCTTAATGTGGTGTATTACCTTGATTGATTTGTGGATATTAAAGAATCCTTGCATTCCTGGGATAAAGTCCACTTGGTCATAATATGTTGTTGGATTCTGTTTGATAGAATTTTGTTAAGGACTTTTGCATCTATGTTCATCAGTGAGACTGGCCTGTAGTTTTCTTTGTTTGTGGCATCTTTGCCTGGTTTTGGAATTAGGGTGATGGTGGCCTCATAGAATGAGTTTGGAAGTTTACCTTCTTATGCAAATTTCTGGAAGAGTTTGAATAAGACAGGTGTTAGCTCTTCTCTTAATTTTTGGTAGAATTCAGCTGTGAACCATCTGGTCCTGGGCTTTTGGTTCCTGGAAGATTTCTGATTACAGTTTTGATTTCCATGCTTCTGATGGGTCTGTTAAGATCTCCTATATCTTTCTGGTTCAGTTTTGGAAAGTTATACTTTTCTGAGAATTTGTCCATTCCT
The DNA here is from genome assembly GCF_963930625.1 of Muntiacus reevesi. Lineage (NCBI taxonomy): Eukaryota > Metazoa > Chordata > Mammalia > Artiodactyla > Cervidae > Muntiacus > Muntiacus reevesi. Next base: position 171,653,434 of record NC_089252.1, on the reverse strand, counting down.
TCAAGTTGTCCATTTTATTGGCATAGAGCTGCTGGTAGTAGTCTCTTATGATCCTTTGGATTTCAGTGTTGTCTGTTGTGATCTCTCCATTTTCATTTCTAATTTTGTTAATTTGGTTCTTCTCCCTTTGTTTCTTAATGAGTCTTGCTAACGGTTTGTCAATTTTGTTTATTTTTTTAAAAAACCAGCTTTTAGCTTTGTTGATTTTTGCTATGGTCTCTTTAGTTTCTTTTGCATTTATTTCTGCCCTAATTTTTAAGATTTCTTTCCTTCTACTAACCCTGGGCTTCTTCATTTCTTCCTTCTCTAATTGCTTTAGGTGTAAAGTTAGGTTATTTATTTGGCTTTTTTCTTGTTTCTTGATGTAAGTCTGTAATGCTATGAACCTTCCCTTAGCACTGCTTTTACAGTGTCCCATAGGTTTTGGGTTGTTGTGTTTTCATTTTCATTCGTTTCTATGCATATTTTTATTTCTTTTTTGATTTCTTCTGTGATTTGTTGGTTATTCAGAAGCGTGTTATTTAGCCTCCATATGTTTGAATTTTTAATAGTTTTGTTTTTTTTCCTGTAATTGAGATCTAATCTTACTGCACTGTGATCAGAAAAGATGACTGGAATGATTTCAATTTTTTGAATTTCCCAAGGCTAGATTTATGGCCCAGGATATGATCTATTCTGGAGAAGGTTCCCTGTGCGCTTGACAAAAAGGTGAAATTGATTGTTTTGGGGTGAAATGTCCTATAGATATCAATTAGGTCTAGCTGGTCCATTGTGTCATTTAAGGTTTGTGTTTCCTTGTTAGTTTTCTGTATAGTTGATCTATCCATAGTTGTGAGTGGAGTATTAAAGTCTCCCACTATTATTGTGTTACTATTAATTTCCTCTTTCATACTTGTTAGCATTTGCCTTACATATTGTGGTGCTCCTATGTTGGGTTCATATATATTTATAATTGTTATATCTTCTTCTTGGATTGATCCTTTGATCATTATGTAGTGTCCTTTTTTGTCTCTTTTCACAGCCTTTATTTTAAAGTCTATTTTATCTGATATGAGTAATGTGACTCCTGCTTTCTTTTGGTCTCCGTTTGCGGGAAATATTTTTTTCCAGCCCTTCACTTTCAGTCTGTATGTGTCCCTTGTTTTGAGGTGGGTCTCTTGTAGACAGCACATATAGGGGTCTTGTTTTTGTATCCATTCAGCCAGTCTTTTGTCTTTTGGTTGGGGCATTCAACCCATTTACATTTAAGGTAATTATTGATAGGTGTGGTCCCGTTGCCCTTTACTTTGTTGTTTGGGGCTCACGTTTATACAACCTTTCTGCATTTCCTGTCTAGAGAAGATCGTTTAGCATTTGCTGAAGAGCTGGTTTGGTGGTGCTGAATTCTCTCAGCTTTAGCTTGTCTGTAAAGCTTTTGAATTCTCCTTCATATCTGAATGAGATCATTGCTGGGTACAGTATTCTAGGTTGTAGGTTATTCTCTTTCATTACTTTAAGTATGTCCTGCCATTCCCTTCTGGCCTGGAGGGTTTCTATTGATAGATCAGCTGTTATCCTTATGGGAATCGCTTTGTGTGTTATTTGTTGTTTCTCCCTTGCTGCTTTTAATATTTGTTCTTTGTGTTTGATCTTTGTAAATTTGATTAATATGTGTCTTGGTGTGTTTCACCTTGGGTTTATCCTGTTTGGGACTCTCTGGGTTTCGTGGACCCGTGTAACTATTTCCTTCCCCATTTTAGGGAAGTTTTCAGCTATTATCTCCTCGAGTATTTTCTCATGGCCTTTCTTTTTGTCTTCTTCTCCTGGGACTCCTATAATTCAAATGTTGGGGTGTTTTACATTGTCCCAAAGGTCCCTGAGGTTGTCCTTATTTCTTTTGTTTCTTTTTTCTTTTTTCCTCTCTGCTTCATTTATTTCCACCATTTTATCTTCTACCTCACTTATCCTATCTTCTGCCTCCGTTATTCTACTATTGGTTCCCTCCAGAGTGTTTTTGATCTCATTTATTGCACTATTCATTTTTAATTGACTCATTTTTACTTCTTCTAGGTCTTTATTAAACATTTCTTGCATCTTCTCAATCTTTGTTTCCAGGTTGTTTATCTGTAACTCCATTTTGTTTTCAAGATTTTGGATCATTTTTATTATCATTATTCTAAATTCTTTTTCAGGAAGATTCCCTATCTCCTCCTCTTTTGTTTGACTTGGTGGGCATTTTTCATGTTCCTTTACCTGTTGGGTATTTCTCTGCCTTTTCATCTTGTTTAGATTGCTGTGTCTGGAGTGGGCTTTCTATGTTCTGGTGATCTGTGATTCCTTTTTATTGTGGAGG